>NW_022631000.1:20289855-20309758 GCF_010015895.1 Lontra canadensis
TTCTCCTCAAGGATTTTGATGGATTCCTTTCTCACATTGAGGTCTTTCATCCATTTTGAGTCTATTTTCGTGTGTGGTGTAAGGAAATGATCCAATTTCATTTTTCTGCATGTGGCTGTCCCATTTTCCCAACACCATTTATTGAAGAGGCTGTCTTTTTTCCATTGGACATTCTTTCCTGCTTTGTCGAAGATTAATTGACCATAGAGTTGAGAGTCTATTTCTGGGCTCTCTATTCTGTTCCATGGATCTATGTGTCTGTTTTTGTGCCAGTACCATGCTGTCTTGATGATGACAGCTTTGTAGTAGAGCTTGAAGTCTGGAATTGTGATGCCACCAACTTTGGCTTTCTTTTTCAATATTCCTCTGGCTATTTGAGGTCTTTTCTGGTTCCATATAAATTTTAGGATTATTTGTTCCATTTCTTTGAAAAAAATGGATGGTACTTTGATAGGAATTGCATTAAATGTGTAGATTGCTTTAGGTAGCATGGACATTTTCACAATATTTATTCTTCCAATCCAGGAGCATGGAACATTTTTCCATTTCTTTGTGTCTTCCTCGATTTCTTTCATGAGTACTTTATAGTTTTCTGAGTATAGATTCTTAGCCTCTTTGGTTAGGTTTATTCCTAGGTATCTTATAGTTTTGGGTGCAGTTGTAAATGGGATTGACTCCTTAATTTCTCTTTCTTCTGTCTTGTTGTTGGTGTAGAGAAATGCAACTGATTTCTGTGCATTGATTTTATATCCTGACACTTTACTAAATTCCTGTACAAGTTCTAGCAGTTTTGGAGTGGAGTCTTTTGGGTTTTCCACATATAGTATCATATCATCTGCGAAGAGTGATAGTTTGACTTCTTCTTTGCCGATTTGGATGCCTTTAATTTCCTTTTGTTGTCTGATTGCTGAGGCTAGGACTTCTAGTACTATGTTGAATAGCAGCGGTGATAATGGACATCCCTGCTGTGTTACTGACCTTAGCGGAAAAGCTTTCAGTTTTTCTCCATTGAGAATGATATTTGTGGTGGGTTTTTCATAGATGGCTTTGATAATATTGAGGTATGTGCCCTCTATCCCTACACTTTGAAGAGTTTTGATCAGGAAGGGATGCTGTACATTGTCAAGTGCTTTTTCAGCATCTATGGAGAGTATCATATGGTTCTTGTTCTTTCTTTTATTAATGTGTTGTATCACATTGATTGATTTGTGGATGTTGAACCAACCTTGCAGCCCTTGAATAAATCCCACTTGGTCATGGTGGGAAATAATCCTTTTAATGTACTGTTGAATCCGATTGGCTAGTATTTTGGTGAGAATTTTTGCATCTGTGTTCATCAAGGATATTGATCTGTAGTTCTCTTTTTTGATGGGATCCTTGTCTGGTTTTGGGCTCAAGGTGATGCTGGCCTCATCAAATGAGTTTGGAAGTTTTCCTTCCATTTCTATTTTTTGGAACAGTTTCAGGAGAATAGGAATTAGTTCTTCTTTAAATGTTTGGTAGAATTCCCCCAGGAAGCCGTCTGGCCCTGGGCTTTTGTTTGTTTGGAGATTTTTGATGACTGTTTCAATCTCCTTACTGGTTATGGTCTGTTCAGGCTTTCTATTTCTTCCTGGTTCAGTTGTGGTAGTTTATGTGTCTCTAGGAATGCATCCATTTCTTCCAGATTGTCAAATTTGTTGGCGTAGAGTTGCTTATACTATGTTCTTATAATTGTCTGTATTTCTTTGGTGTTAGCTGTGATCTCTCCTCTTTCATTCATGATTTTATTTATTTGGGTCCTTTCTCTTTTCTTTTTGATAAGTCTGGCCAGGGGTTTATCAATCTTATTAATTCTTTCAAAGAACCAGCTCCTAGTTTCGTTGATTTGTTCTATTGTTTTTTTGGTTTCTATTTCATTGATTTCTGCTCTGATCTTTATGATTTCTCTTCTCCTGCTGGGTTTAGGGTTTCTTTCTTCTTTCTCCAGCTCCTTTAGGTGTAGGGTTAGGTTGTGTACCTGAGACCTTTCTTATTTCTTGAGAAAGGCTTGTACCACTATATATTTTCCTCTCAGGACTGCCTTTGTTGTGTCCCACAGATTTTGAACCATTGTGTTTTCATTATCATTTGTTTCCATGAATTTTTTCAATTCTTCTTTAATTTCCTGGTTGACCCATTCATTCTTTAGAAGGATGCTGTTTAGTCTCCATGTATTTGGGTTCTTTCCAAATTTCCTCTTGTGATTGAGTTCTAGCTTCAGAGCATTGTGGTCTGAAAATATGCAGGGAATGATCCCAATCTTTTGATACCGGTTGAGACCTGATTTAGGACTGAGGATGTGATCTATTCTGGAGAATGTTCCATGGGCACTAGAGAAGAATGTGTATTCTGTTGCTTTGGGATGAAATGTTCTGAATATATATGTGATGTCCATCTGGTCCAGTGTGTCATTTAAGGCCTTTATTTACTTGTTGATCTTTTGCTTGGATGATCTGTCCATTTCAGTGAGGGGAGTGTTAAAGTCCCCTACTGTTATTGTATTATTGTTGATGTGTTTCTTTGATTTTGTTATTAATTGGTTTATATAGTTGGCTGCTCCCACGTTAGGGGCATAGATATTTACAATTGTTAGATCTTCTTGTTGGACAACTCCTTTGAGTATGATATAGTGTCCTTCCTCATCTCTTATTATAGTCTTTGGCTTAAAATCTAATTGATCTGATAGAAGGATTGCCACTCCTGCTTTTTTCTGATGTCCATTAGCATGGTAAATTCTTTTCCACCCCCTCACTTTAAATCTGAAGGTGTCTTCGGGTTTAAAATGAGTTTCTTGTAGGCAACATATAGATGGGTTTTGTTTTTTTATCCATTCTGATACCCTGTGTCTTTTGATTGGGGCATTTAGCCCATTAACATTCAGAGTAACTATTGAGAGATATGAATTTAGTGCCATTGTATTGGCTGTAAGGTGACTGTTATTGTATATTGTTTCTGTTCCTTTCTGATCTACTACTTTTAGGCTCTCTCTTTGCTTAGAGGACCCCTTTCAATATTTCCTGTAGAGCTGTTTTGGTGTTTGCAAATTCTTTCAGTTTTTGTTTGTCCTGGAAGCTTTTAATCTCTCCTTCTATTTTCAATGATAGCCTAGCTGGATATAGTATTCTTGGCTGCATGTTTTTCTCGTTTAGTACTCTGAATATATCATGCCAGCTCTTTCTGGCCTGCCAGGTCTCTGTGGATAAGTCTGCTGCCAATCTAATATTTTTACCATTGTATGTTACAGACTTCTTTTCCCAGGCTGCTTTCAGGATTTTCTCTTTGTCACTAAGACTTGTAAATTTGACTATTAGGTGATGGGGTGTGGACCTATTCTTATTGATTTTGAGGGGGGTTCTCTGAACCTCCTGGATTTTGATGCTTGTTCCCTTTTCCATATTGGGGAAATTCTCTCCAATAATTCTCTCCAATATACCTTCTGCTCCCCTCTCTCTTTCTTCTTCTTCTGGAATACCAATTATTCTAATGTTGTTTCGTCTTATGGTGTCACTTATCTCTCGAATTCTGCCCTCGTGGTCCAGTAGCTGTTTGTCCCTCTTTTGCTCAGCTTCGTTATTCTCTGTCATTTGGTCTTTTATATCGCTAATTCTTTCTTCTGCCTCATTTATCCTAGCAGTGAGAGCCTCCATTTTTGATTGCACCTCATTGATAGCTTTTTTGATTTCAACTTGGTTAGATTTTAGTTCTTTTTTTTCCTCCAGAAAGGGCTTTTATATCTCCCAAGAGGGTTTCTCTAATATCTGCCATGCCTTTTTCGAGCCCGGCTAGAACCTTGAGAATCATCATTCTGAACTCTAGATCTGACATATTACCAATGTCTGTATTGATTAGGTCCCTAGCCTTTGGCATCTTGTTCTTTTTTTTGTGGTGAAATTTTCCTCCTTGTCATTTTGTCCAGATAAGAGTATATGAAGGACAAAGTAAAATACTAAAAGGGTGGCAACAACCCCAGGAAATTATGCTTTAGCCAAATCAGAAGAGATCCCAAATGATGAGGGGGGAGAAAGGGGATAAAAAGAGGTTCAGAAAGAAAAAAAAAAAAAAAGAACGAAACAATTAAAAAAAGAAAACCAATAATGAAAAAATATAAAAAGAAAAAAATATATGTATAAGATAAACTAGTTAAAAAACGTTAAAAAAGAAAAAGGTAAAAGTTAAAAAAAATTAGCAGAAGAAGACAACAAAAATTGAAAAAGAAAAAAAAATTAAATTAACTACAAGGCTAAAGAATCATGGGGACAAAGCCATGAGTTCCGTGCTTTGCTTTCTCCTCCTCTGGAATTCTGCTGCTCTCCTTGGTATTGAAACTGCACTCTTTGGTAGGTGAACTTGGTCCTGGCTGGGTTTCTTGTTGATCTTCTGGGGGAGGGGCCTGTTGTAGTGATTCTCAAGTGTCTTTGCCCCAGGCGGAGTTGCACCGCCCTTACCAGGGGCCGGGCTGAGTAAATCCGCTCGGGTTTGCTTTCAGGAGCTTTTGTTCCCTGAGCACTTTCCATAGAGTTCCGGAGGATGGGAATGAAGATGGCGGCCTCCCAGTCTCTGGCCCGGAGGAGCTGAGAGCCCAGGGCCCCACTCCTCAGTGCGCCCTCAGAGAACAGCGTCCATTTACTCCCGTCACCCTGGCCTCCGGCCGCACTCCGAGCTGACAGAGCCTGCAACCGGTTCAAGGTAACCCCGAGCTTAGAGCTCACTCCTCGGCTCTGTCTCTGTAGCCGGCTTCCCCATTCTAATACCTGTAAGCTCTGCGACACTCGCACACCCCTGATCCTTCTGTGACCCTGCGGGACCTGAGGCCACGCTGACCCCGCGTGGGCTTCACTCCGGTTAAGCCTCTGGAGCAGTGTCCCTCAGTGGAACAGACTTTTAAAAGTCCTGATTTTGTGCTCTGTTGCTCCGCCGCTTGCCGGGAGCCGGCCCCTCCCCCTGCGGTCTATCTTCCCATCGCTTTGGATTCACTTCTCCGCCAGTCCTACCTTTCAGAAAGTGGTTGATTTTCTGTTTCTAGAATTGCTGTTCTTCTTCTCTTCGATCTCCCGTTGGGTTTGTAGGTGTTTGCAATCTTTAGATAAGCCATCCAGCTGATCTCCCGCTACCTGAAGTACTCTCAGCCTGCTACTTCTCCGCCATCTTGACTCCTCCTCCAGTTTAATGGCTCTAAAACATTCCATGTAGTGGATACACTTTCCTTTATTATTGGAAATTCAGTTTGTTTCCATTTTTCCATTTTTAATATAATGTGTAAACATTAAACTTTCAGCATATATAGTATTGTTTACCCAGACTAGTTTCCTAAAGGTAAAGTAGGTGAATTATACTCTTATTTGTATCTTGCTGAATTATTTTCCAAAAGGATTCCACCAATTTAAATTCACCTTAGAATGTATAACTGCCAGTTTATAAATATGGTCACAATAATTTAAAAAATATTTTTCTTAATTTAGTATATGAAAATTCAAAATGAGTTATTTTAATTTATATTTTTTAGTTGCCAGTGATCTTGATTATTTTCTTACAAACTTATTAACTAGTTGAGTTTCTTCTTACATGAATTTTTTTTCATATCTGTTACTTTCTCATCTCTTGGTTCTTAGTAATTTTCTATTAGTTTTTCTAAAATTTTTATATATTAAATGTATCAATCTTTTGCCTGTTATATTTTTGTAAAAAATTCCCTAGCTTATTTTTTGCTTGTTCATTATATATATATGTTTAATTTATTTATATATATCTATATTTATATATATAAATATATATATATTTATATAGATACATATTGTATATATTTATAGTGTATATATTTATTTATATACATTTATATTTTTGTATAGTTAAATATATTGATCCTTTCCTTTTTATCTACTCTAAACAAAGAATTGCCTGTAAAATTCAAAGTTTTGATTAAATAATCATTTCTATTTTATTTTATTTTCTGGTGTTTTGATCTTTTATATTTTAATTTTTTAATCCAGTTAGAATTTGTTTTGGTGTATACAGTATGACTCTAAAATGATTTTTCCTCCTTATAACCAATCAGTTTTATCATATCATTTATTAACTGATTCTTTTCCCACTAGTTGTGATACTCCTTTGTTATATATTTATATCTAGTCATATATTTATATCTAGTATTGATAGATACTAGAATTTGTATCTGTGTTAACAATATAATTCCATCCTTTTCCCTGTTCTTATGCCAATATTATACTAACTTAATTTTTAGGTTGAAGACTGGCCAAAATAACAAGTAGACTGGGTTTTAGAACATTTGAAAGGAAGTGCGGTGTCTGTGTCCATCAACCAGACTGCATTTCTGTAATCAAAGTTGGGTTTATTACAACAAGAGACATTGCATAGGATAGGGAACCATGAAACATCTCATTAAGAGGGTGTTAGGACTTGTCACATGATATGTGGTATGTTAGGTATTTTTAGAAAAGTTCAAAGAAGCATGAATTGAGTGTTGTCAGAAAGTGGGAGACAATTCTATCATTTGAATTCTAAGAATTTTTATGTAGGAGGCAAGAAGAATGGCAATGAGTCTAAAGCTATAGTGGCTAAAGAAGCAGCAGTTAATTATGTTAGTTGGATGTGGGGGGCACTTAATTATTAGTGTGGTTTGCACATTGTTCTTACGTTTATCAGTACCCAGATGTGATTCTGCAGTGGGTTTGTTTTTGTCTTGCTTCACATGATCATAGAGTGGCCTTGTTTCATGTTGGTTTTCTAGGAAAGTGTTCATGTTCAACAGGAGAACATCATAGCCCAGGTGTTAGTGCCAGGCAAACTCCAGGTGACAGGTGCTAGGAGCTGCTTTTTTTTTTTCTTCCAGAAGTTTCTTTCAAAGTAGCTTTTGTAGCTAAAGTTGCTATAATACCTTGCTAGGTAGGCCTGGTTCAAAACTGAGATAAGAGAATTTTTTATTAGTTGACAACCAGCCATCCATATTGGTGGATTTTAATTTGTTATGTAATCGTTAAGAACTACTGTTTAGTATAATTATGTACTTGAAGTAGTGTTCTTGAAAACAAGTACCCTAAATTGTATATATATATGCATGTGTGTGTGTGTATAACAATTGCTTGTGCTCTTTTTCATTTCACTGTTTCTCCATTTACACATTTTCTCTTCCTCTCCATTTTGAAAAAATAATGCAGATTTTATTTCCTCCATATAATATTCTCTAGTAGGCCCCCATTTTGACTCTAGCTGATACATAGAAGATTTGAAGAAACTCTTGTTTTTCTGAGAGTTTAACCTAGCAAATCAGTTTAGTAATTTTTAAATTTATTTTAATTTAATATTCTTATGTAGCTAGATGAATATACAGAATTCTTATACTGTGGAAATAAAACTGATTTCTAAAAATTAAGTTATTTATAGAAATAAAACTGATTTTCAAAAATCCTATAGGACATTTGGTGTATATATATTAATTTGAATGAGGTAAACTGCTTATGATATCCTGGTTTTTCACCTGAACTATGTGGTATCAGCTTAAACCAGTTATTTTAACCAAATTACAGAAGAGGAATTATTATCTAGCCTGCATCACTACTAATATTTTACAGTGCTGGAGTGGTCTTACTTTCATATTTCTAAACTTTCCTTTTTAGTCACTCATACTAGCAAATGGATTTTTTGATAAAAGAAAATTATGGGAGGTAAAATATCTTTAGCAAGTGTATATTTTGAAGAGAGCATTGTGTTTGATAGAAGGATGGTCAGGCTGTTGAATGTATCATACTCAGAAACTTAATTTACTGAGTCTGGTGGAGTTTCTGGTAAGGAAGTGCATATGGCATAGTCACAAATGGCAGGTTATCTAAAGATTGTATTTGTTTGGTTTAGTATAATCAAATATAGACAGAGATTAAGATTCAAAATGAAAGCTATATAACCTAGAAGAGTAGAGGCAAGACTGATGCAGGAGGAACTGTGATTCTGGATAAGAATCCATTGCTTAGGTTGATCTTGGGGAACCAGGATTAAAGATCTTTGGGGTACCAACAGCAAAGCTAATTTAATACCAAATCTATTGGCCAAGGTTTTCTTAATTCCCTTAAAGGGTTACTCTTAAAGGAATGGTAGTAGTTTTCCGAAACCATCAAACTGCTTTCTTGTAATTTCACACTACAAACAAATTTTGAGGCTTTTTCCTCGTATTGCTTTTGTTCTTCCTGCCCAGATTTGTTCTACTGCTCTGTCCTTTTTCTTCATGATTGACTTTTTTCCTGTAGGAAAAATTTAAGCCTTTGTTTTTGCTGTCTCAATTATTTTTGCCAAATCATATTCTGCCTCTATTGCCAATTGAATAATTTTGGATACCAATTTTTCTTAAAGCATTTAGAAATTATTTCAATATTTTTAAAATTTCTTTTACTATTTCTTCTTTGACCCATGTACTTCTTAGAAGTGTATTATTTAATTTCCAAGTATTTTGGGGTTTTCCAGCTATCTTTCCCTTATTGATTTCTAGTGTAATTCCATTGTGGTATTATAGCATACTTGTAAGATTTCAATCCTTCTCAATTTGTTAATAAGTGTCCAGAATATGGTTTTTCTTGGTGAATTTTCTCCATGAGCTTGAGAGGAATATTCTGTTGTTGGATGAAGTATTCTATAAATGTCAATTAGATCTACTTGATTAATCATATTATTCATTTCAGCTATGCCCTTACTGATTTTTGGCCTGCTAGATCTATTACTAAGAGGGAGTGTAAAAGTCTCCCACTATAATCGTGTATTTATGGGGCACCTGAGTGGCTCAGTTAAGTGTCTGCCTTCGGCTCAGGTCAGGATCCCAGGGTCCTGGGATCGAGTCCCGTGTCAGGTTCCCTGCACAGTGGAGAGCCTGCTTCTCCCTATCCCATTCCTCCTGCTTTGCTCGCTCTCTCACTGTGTTTCTGTCAAGTAAGTAAAATATTTAAAAAAAAAATAGCATATTTGTATATTTCTTACTGCGGTTCTGTTTTTGCCTTCTGTATTTTGATGCTCTGTTGTTAGCTACATACATATTAAGGGTTTTTTTTTTTTTTTTGTCTTTTTGGAGAATTAATCCCCTTATCACTATGTAAATCTCCTTTTTATCTCAGATGATTTTCCTTGTTCTGAAATCTGCTTTGCCTGAAATTAAAATAACTACTCCCACTTTCTTTTGATTAGTGTTAGCTGGCATGTTTCCCCATCCTTTTACTTTTAGTTGATCTGTCTCTTTACAGTTAAAGTGGACAATATACAGTTGAGGTCTTTTTTTTTTTTTTTTAAAGATTTTATTTATTTACTTGACAGAGAACACAAGTAAGCAGAGAGGCAGGCAGAGAGAGAGGAGGAAGCAGGCTCTCCACTGAGCAGAGAGCCCCATGTGGGGCTCGATCCCAGGACCCTGGGATCATGACCTGAGCCAAAGGCAGATGCTTAACTGACTGAGACACCCAGGCATCCCTTAATCATTTTTATATGACTGAATTTTCTCTCTTCTTAGCAATTATACTTCATCTTATACTCTAGTGAGCTTGTGCCCTTGGACTGACTTTCACAATTATGTCTCAGTTTTTTATTTATTTTTCCCCCTTAAGTGAGATGGCAAGGTCAGAGTTGATATTTCCCTTATACATCTTGAGGGATGGGGGACTGGAGTTGATTAGTTGATTCCCCAGTTGATTAGGTTCTGATAAAATAGATTTTCTTGAAGGCAGTACTTGTTAAAAACAACAGAAGTTCTGGGCATATTTCTAAATGACTATTTTTTCCTTCTTCCTGCCAGAAGCAGGAGGGAATTTTCTTGTCTTCACCGTGAGAACCTGATAGGGCTTTTGAAGGAGGTAAAACTCACAAAAGTGTGGGGCCTCACTAAAACTGATTTGTTGAAGTTTCTTAACTCTCAAACTTGTCCACAGGGAACCTCCATCAATTTGTCAATAGCAATTTAGATTTTCCTTGTCTGGTACTGGTCCATATGTAGAGGTTTCTGCTATTAGGGTTCTGTTTCAGTAAGCTGTGATTCTCTATATCTGCCTGTCTTATCTTTCCAGTTTTGGGACAGTGGTTTGCTCTGTGACTCCAGTTCTCTGATAGAAAAATTATTGATTTTCATTTTCTCTAGCTTTTTTCTTGGAGATGGGACTTACAACTTCTGATTTCCTTATATGACAGACTAGAAATTAGAACTTCAGTATTTTTTTTAAAACAATAGATTAAACTTGAAATCTTGATGTCTATACTGAAATTAATTGAAATAATAAGAAAGAGTTCTAGCATTATAATAATAGTAAATAATTGTTAATAATATACAACTTACTGGGTTATTTGTAGACTTTAAATCTGATTTTGAAACCCATTAATAAGGGTATAAATTTAACTTTTTAAATTATATTGAGGTTTAGTGTGAGTTATTTAATTAATTAATTTATTTTTTAAAAGATTTTATTTATTTATTTGACAAAGATTACAGGTAGACAGAGAGGCAGGCAGAGAGAGGAAGGGAAGTAGGCTCCCTGCTGAGCAGAGAGCCAGAGGCGGGGGCTCGATCCCAGGACCCTGGGATCATGACCTGAGCTGAAGGCAGAGGCCTTAACCCACTGAGCCACCCAGGCGCCCCTAGTGTGAGTTATTTTAAATTAAAGAAGTGTTTAGTGAGTATTTAAATGTAGAATTTAAATGTAGAATTATTTTTCTTTTGAATTTCTATTTTTTAAAATTTTACAAGCAATATGTATTCTTTGTGGCAAAATTAGAAAATACAGATAAGCAAAAAAGAAAAGAAGACTGTTATTTTACCCAGATATTACCACCACTAACATTTTGCAATATTTATTTTCAGATGTTTTTCTATGTTTTATGATTACTTGTAAAGTTTTTATACAAAAATGGGGTCTATGCATTCTTTGTAACTTTTTCTTACTTAATGTGTTATAAACATTTTTCTGGTGTGATTATTAGGTTTTTTTTTTTTTTTTTTTTTTTTTTTCATATGGTTGAGTGGTTGCCTGGAATTCTATTATATTTGTGGATTCTAGTTTATTTAAGCAAATCCCAATTATTTCTAATTTTTTGACTTTCATAAAATACTATAATATCTTTGTGCATTTTTATTTGCTTAGAAATTTTCCTTATCATATATTCCTGGAAGAACAAATGCATTGCTAAAGGATAAGAATACTTTTTTTAAGATTTTTCATACATATAATCAAATTGTCTCACTGAAAAGATAAACAAGTTTGTATTTTTATTAGAGTTTTACATTTATTTGTCAAGTATATACCTTAGTAAAGATGGGGAGTCAGGAAAAAGCTTACTTGTTTCCTTTTACCTTTGAAAACCCTGGAAATTGCCATTATTTTAAAAACCTGACTATATAACTGGCAAGAGATGGTAACTTGAGATTGTTTCAACTTGTATTTCATTGTTTAATAGTGAATTTTGCATATCAAAATACTTACTGCTCACTTGTATTTCTTCTGTATTGAATTAGATGTTGTCTTTGAGTATTTCATTTTTGTTTGGCTGTTTCCTACTGTTTATAAAACACTTTATATAGTTAAGATATTAACACTTTGTCTATTGTGTTATGCATTAAAAAGCTGCTACAACACTTTATTATGTAAAAAGACTTTAAGGCTCCTTTAATCTTATATGAATATGGGCCAAAAACAGTTTGTAATATTTTGTTGCTTTAGATTTCATATGTTTTTTTATAGTAATGCATTTTGATACATTTTGAATTTTGTTGTCACATGATGTGAGATAGTGATCTAATTTTGTAAAATGATCACTTTTTCCAGTACCAGTTGTAGAATAACCATTTTTTCTGATTTGTTACTTTTAATTATATATTCAATTATTTTTTTCACTTTACCTGCTTTTGATACTTCATTTCATTCTATTAATCTGTCTTCCTAGAGTGGTACCACAATTAAAATTATTATTGTTTTATATTTCAGAATTTCAAACCTCTCACACTGTTTGTTTTTCATTTTAAAAAATGTGTTTGATTAGTTTCAAGCTTATTTTCATTCTAGTCTTCTTTTTCTGAAGTTTCATAAAAAAATCCAAAGGGATTCTGATTGTTCTACATTACATTTTTTTCCTTTATCCCCAAGTTTTTATTTAATTTACAGTTAGTTGACATACAATATAATATTAGTTTCAGGTATCGAATTTAATGATTTATCACTTACATACAACACCCAGTGCTCATCACAAGTGCCCTCCTTAATACTCATCAGTATTTAACCCATTTCCCCACTAACCTCCCCTGCTGTAACCTTCAGTTTTTTCTCTATAGTTAAGACTCTGTTTCCAGATTTGGCTCCCCCCACCCCATGTTCATCTGTTTTGTTTCTTAAATTCAACATATGAGGGAGATCCTATAGTATTTGTCTTTCTCTGACTGACTTATTTCACTTAGCATAATACTCTAGCTCCATCTATGTCATTGCAAATGGCAATATTTCATTCTTTTTGATGGCTGAGTAATATTCCATCACACACACACAAGCGCACACACACACACCCACATCTTCTTTATCCATTCATCAGTTATTGGACATTTGGTCTCTTTCTATAATTTCACTCAGGTTGATAATGCTGCTGTAAAAATCAGGATGCATATATCTCTTTAAATCAGTATTTTTGTATCTTTGGGTATATATTTAGTAGTGCAATGCCTGGGTTATATTTTTAACTTTTTGAGGAACCTCTCTTCTGTTTTCTAGAGTGGCTGTACCAGTTTGCATTTCTACCCACAGTTTCAGAGATTTCCCCTTTCTCCATATCCTCACCAAGAACTGTTGCCTGTTGTTAATTATAGCCACTCTAGCTAGGTGTGAGATGATATCTTATTGTAGGACTTTTTTTTAAAAATATCATTATAGTTTTGATTTGCCTTTCCTTGATAATGAGTGATGTTGAGCATCTTCTCATATTTTGGCCATCTATATATCTTCTTCAGAAAAATGTCTATTCATGTCTCCTACCCATTTTTTAACTGGGTTATTTGTTTTTAGGATGTTGTGTTTTGTAAGTTCTTTATATATTTTGGATACTAGTCCTTTATCAGATATGTCATTTGCAAATATCTTCTCCCATTCCAAAGATTGCCTTCTAGTTTCACTGATTGTTTCTTTCACTGTGTAGAAGACTTATGTTGATGAGGTCCCAGTGGTTTATTTCTGCTCTTATTTTCCTTGTCTCAGGAGACATATCTAGTAAGAAGTTGCTACAGCCAATGTTAAAGAGGTTACTGAGTATGTTCTCTTCTATGATTTCAATGGTTTCTTGTCTCATATTTAGGTCTTTAATCCATTTTTTTAATTTATTTTTGAGTATGGTGTAAGAAAGTGGTCTAGTTTCATTCTTTTGCTTGTTGCTGTCCAGTTTTTCCACCACCATTTGTTGAAGAGACTGTCTTTTTTCCATTGAATTTTCGTTCCTACTCTGTTGAAGACTAGTTGACCATATAGATGTGGGTCCATTTCTGAGTCTTCTGTTCCATTGATCTATGTGTCTGTTTTTGTGCCAATACCGTACTGTCTTGATCACTACAGCTTTGCAATATAACTTGAAGTCCAGAATTGTGATGCCTCCAGCTTTGCTTTTCTTTTTCAAGATTGCTTTGGCTATTTGAGGTCTTTTTGTGGTTCCATACAAATTTTAGGATTGTTTGTTCTAGCTTTGTGAAAAATACTATTGGTATTTTGATAGGGATTATATTAAATGTGTAGATTTCTTTGGGTAGTATAGATATTTTAACAATATTTGATCTTCTAATCCATGAGCATGGAATGTTTTTCTATTTCTTTGTGTCATCTTCAACTTGTTTCATAAGTAAGTATTCTGTAGTTTACAGAGTACAGATCTTTTACCTCTTTGGTTAGGTTTATTTCTAGGTATCTTATGGTTTTTGGTGCAATTGTAATTCCTTGCTTTCTCTTTCTGCTGCTTCACTATCAGTCTATAGAAATGCAATAGATTACATTGACTTTATATCCTGCCACTTTGCTGAATTCATGTATCAGTTCTAGCAATTTTTTGGTGGAGTCTTTTGGGTTTTCTACATAAAGTATCATGTCATTTGCAAGTAGTGAAAGTTTGACTTCTTCCTTGCTGATTTGGATGCCTTTTATTTCTTTTTTTTTTTTTTTTTTGTATGATTGCAGTACTATGTACTATGTTAAATAACAGTGATGAGAATGGCCACCCCTGTTTTCGTAGAAGATGAAAGACCCCGACTGTAGAAGAAAAACTCTTAGTTTTTCATCACTGAGGATTATAGTACCTGTGGGTTTTTCATGTATGGCCTTTATGATATTGAGGTAGATTCTCTCAATACCTACTTTGTGGAGGGTTTTTTTTTTTTTTTGTAAATCATGAATGGATGTTGTATTTTGTTAAATGCTTTTTCTGCATCTCTTGAGAGGATCATAAGGTTCTTATTCATTGTTTTTTTTTTTTGTAAATGTGGTGTATCATATTGATTGATTTGCAAATATTGAACCACCTTTGCTGCCGAGGAATATATGCCACTTGATCATGGTGAATGATTTTTTTAATGTGCTCATAGATTCAATTTGCTAGTATTTTGTTGAGAATTTTTACATTCATATTCATTAGGAATATAGTTATCTCTCTCTCTAAAGATTTTATTTATTTATTTATTTATTTGAGAGAGAGAGAACAAGATAATGAGCGGCGGGGAGGAGAGGCCAAGGGAGAGGGAGAAACAGACTTCCCTCTAGCAGGGAGTCTGATGTCGGCCAGGTTTCAGGACCCTGAGATCATCATCTGAGCTGAAGGCAGACTCTTAACTGACTGAGCAAGCCAGGCACCTGTATGGTTCTTTTGTAGTGGAGTTTTTGTCTGGTTTTGGAATCAGGATAATGTTAGCCTCATAGAATGAGTGTGGAAGTTTTCCTTGCACTTCTATTTTTTAGACAGTTTGAGAAGAATGGGTATTAACTCTTAAAATATTTGGTAAAATTCCCTTACGAAGCCGTCTGGCTGTGGACTTCTGTTTTTTGGGAGATTTTTTATTATTGACTGAATTTCTTTGTTATCAATCTGCTCAAATTTTCTATTTCTTCCTGTTTCAGTTTTGATAGTTTGTATGTTTCTAGGAATTTATCCATTTCTTCTAGATTTTCTGATTTGTTGGCATATAATTTTTCATAATACTCTCTTAAAATTGTATTTCTGTGGTGTCAGTTGTTATTTTTCCTCTCGTTATTCAGTTCCTTTATCTCTCTCTCTCTTTTGATAAATCTGGCTATGGTTTTTTTGAATCAATTTTATTAATATTTTCAAAGAATCAGTTCCTTGTTTCATTGTTCTACTGTTTTTGTTTTTGTATTTTTTTTTTCAATTTCTAGCTCATTTATTTCTGCTCTAATCTCTGTTATTTCCCTTTTCCTGCTTAGCTCCCAGGCTTTGTTTTTTCTTCCTTTTCTAGCTCCTTTAGGTGTAAGGTTAGGTTGTATATTTGAGATTTTTCTTGCCTCTTGAGGTAGGCCTATATTGTTATATGCTTCCCTCTTATAATCACTTTTGCTCCATCCCAAAGGTTTTGGGTTGTCGTATTTTCATTTTCATTTGTTTCCATGTGTGTTTTTATTTCTTCTTTGATTTCCTGGTTGACTCATTCATTCTTCAGTAGTATGTTGTTCAACTTCCATGTATTTGTGTTCTTTCCAGATTTTTTTCTTGTGGTTGACTTTTAGTTTCATAGCATGGTCAGAAAATGTGCATGGTATGATCTCAGTGTTTTTGTACTTGTTGAGGCCTGTTTTGTGACCTATTTCTGATCTATTCTGGAGAATATCTGATGCACACTTGCAAAGAATGTGTATTCTGCTGCTTTAGGATGGAATGTTCTGAATGTATCTGTTAAGTCCATTTGGTTCAGTGTGTCATTCAGAGCCATTGTTTCCTTGTTGATTTTCTGCTTAGATGATCCATCCATTGCTGTAGGTGGGATGTTAAAGTACTCTACTATTAATATAATATTATCAATAAATTCCTTTATGTTTGTTATTAATTGTTTTATATATGTGGGTGCTCCCAAGCTGGGAGCATAAGTATTTACAATTGTTAGATCTTCTTATTGGATAGATCCCTTTTTAATGATGTAATGCCCTTCTTCATCTCTTATTACAGTCTTTGATTTAAAATTTTGTTTGTCCTATATAAGTATGGCTGCTCTGGCTCTCTTTTGATGTCCATTTGCATGATAAATATTTCTCCATTCCCCCCCCTTTCAGTCTGCAGGTGTTGCTCATCTAAATTGAGTCTCTTGTAGGTTGTCTCTTGTAGGCATCTTGGATAGTTGGGTCTTTTTTTTTTATCCATTCTGACACCCTGTGTCTTTTGATTTGGACATTTAGTCCATTTACATTCAGAGTAATTATTGATAGATATGTATTTAGTGCCATTTTATTACTTGTTTTGTCATTGTTTCTGGAGATGTTCTCTGTTCCTTTGTAGTCCCTGTTGCTTTTGGTCTTTCTTTCCCACTCTGGGTGTCCCCTGTGATATTTCTTGCAGGACTGGTTCAGGGGTCACAGACTTCTTTGGTTTTTCTCTGGGAAACTCTTTATTTTTCTCCTTCTATTCTGAAAGATAGCCTTACTGGATAGAGTATTCTTGGCTGTAGATTTTTCCCATTCAGCTTGTTGAATATATCATGCCACTCCCTTCTGGCTTGCTGTGGAGACATCTGCAGCTAGCTTTATGGGTCTTCTCTTATGAGTTAGGAACATTTTTTTCTCTTGTTGCTTTTAGGATTTTTCCTTTATCAATATATCTTGCAAATTTAACTACAATATGTCTTGGTGTGGGCCTACTTTTGTTGATTTTTATTGGAATTCTCTATCCCTCCTGGATTTGGATGTCTGTTTCCTTCTCCAGATTAGGGGTGTTTTCCACTATTATTTCCTCAAATAAACCTTCTGCTCCTTTTTGTCTCTCTTCTTCTGGGACTGCTATGATACAAATATTATTATATTTGATGAAGTCACTGAATTCCCTAAGTCTACTTTTATGATCCAAAGTTTTTTTCTCTCTTTTGTTTAGTTCATTATTTTCCCTAATTCTATCTTCTAAATAACTTATTTGTTCCTCTGCTTCTTCCATCCTTCTGGTCATTACATCCAGATGGTTTTGAATCTCAGTTAATTATATTTTTCTTTAAAAAAAATTTTTTTTTAATCTATTTGTCAGAGAAAGAGAAAGAGAGAGAGCACAAGCTGTGGAAGTGGCAGGAAGAGGGAGAAGCAGGTTCCCTGCCGAGCAAGGAGCCCTATGTGGAACTCAAAACCAGGACCCTGGGATCATGACCTGAGCTGAAAGCAGATGCTTAACTGACTGAGCCACCCAGGCATCCCTCAGTTAATTATTTTTTTTCATTTCTGACTAGTTAGCTTTTAGCTGTTTAATCTCTGTGGTAAGGGTCTCCCTGATGTCTTCCATGCTGTTCTCAAGCTCAGCAAGTATCCTTATGATTGTTTCTTTAAATTCTTCATCGGATATTTTACTTATATTTGTTTTGATTAGATTCCTGGCTATGACCTTTACTTATTCTTTCTTTTGGGATGAATTTCTCCATTTTGGCATTTCTTTTCTGGATTTCTGTTTTCTTTTCTGTGTTAAAAAAAAAAAGATGCTATATTTCCTGTTCCTGAGAACAATGGCCTTTTAAAGAAGAGGCCATATAGTATCTAGTGTGTGGTACTTCAGGGGGGCATCTCTGGTGTGTGCTGCATGCACTCTGCTGCTATGTTTGGCTGCTCTATCCCTCAGATCCATCATCTGCAGAAGACCTCCTTGCCTGTAGTGGGCAGTGTTTGGACCTTGGCCACTATGGGTGAATTTTAACTTGCTCTGGTCTGCCTGTTAAATAAGACGTGATGCTACTTCCAGTAGAACTGAAGCCTTCCAGAACTCTACAGTCAGTGGACATTGTTCATGCAGAGGTTTCTGCTGGTCTGGAGGAGCAACCTGCTGCACTAGTCCTTAGGCACACTTGTCTAGAAAATCAGTACCAGCAGAGAGCAGGGGTTGGGACTTGGTGTAAGCAGGTTAGGCAGCCACTGTTGGTACTGTGCTGTTTAATGTTGGTTTGTACTGAGGGGCAGGGGAGGGAAATGGTACCAGCCAGTTCCTTTGTCTCCAGGGAGAGGACTCAGTGCTTGCTGCTCTCATGGTAGTACTCTCAGAAGAGCACGTAATTTCCCCGTAGTGCATCCCAGGTATTTTTCATATGGCTGTTTTCATGCTGCCTGTATCCAAGTTGCTTGCCTGTCTGTAACAGCATAGTGCACTCTGGGATCTATCCCAGCCAAGTCTGCTGACTTTTAAAATTCTAAGCTTTAGTGATGGGCTATGACAAGGGCCTGTGCTGGTCTTCTGGAGGAGAATCTCACCATACTGGGACTGATGCAGGTTTGACCGAGAAGGACAGTTGTGCCAGAATGCAGAGGCATGAGATTCAGAGCAGGAAGCTAAAGAGCCAGTGTTCAGGTTATTTGCCCTCAGCAGATGTCTCTGCACCTATGCTCAAGGGTGGGAGAGGGAAATGGTGCCTGCTGGCTGTTTTGTCCCTTGAAAAACAATTCTGCAAATGTCACCTTTCACAGATGCACTCCAAGATGAGAAAACAGTTCCCAGACACATTACATAATCCTTAGCTTGAGCCTTATGCAGGGTTGCTTGCCTGACTTCTCTCCAGTAGTAAGGCAGTACCCTCAGATCTCTATCCCAGCCAAGCCTGGGGACCTCTAAAACTCCAGTCCTTGAGCCCTGCTGGTTGCAACAACTCATGAAAATTAGCCGCTCTCATTTTCCCATTAAATGGCTTTGGGGAAGTGTTCTCCTTATGAGTATTCTTATATGTTACACTCTCTCTTCCTTTTTTCCGGGACCAGGGCTCCCTCTCCTCTGCAGCACCTGTGATCTGTTTTCCCCAAAACCATGTCTGTGCACTTCCTATCTTCCTCAATGTGGTCTCTTTTTTTCCCACTAGTTGTGCAGTTTGTTCTATCAGTCCTCAGGTCGATTTCTTGGGTATTCAGAATGATTTGATGGTTATCTAGCTTTGTTCAAAGGAAGAACTAAGCCTAGGGTCATCCTACTATGCCACCATCTTAGCTACCCCCCAACACAATATAATGTTAGTTTGGGGAAAACTTGAAATTTTTAAAAAAGATTTTTGTTTATTTATTTGTGAGAGAATGAGAGAGAAAGACTGAGCACAAGCAGGGAGAAGGCAAGCAGAAGGAGAAGCAGGCTCCCTTCTGAGCGAGGAGCCTGATGTGGGACTCGATCCCAGGACTCTGGGATCATGACCTAAGCTGAGGGTAGACACTTAGCCAACTGAGCCACCCCGCTGTCCCTTGACATTTTAAATATTGAATTCTGAATTTATGTTATTCTTGTCTAGTTACTCATTTTTTTTACATTGATCGATGTTCTGTAGTTTGGTTGGCTTGTTGGATATAGCTAAATGAGATATTTCTTGCTAGGCTTTATCCTAGAATTTTATTGGTTTTATTTATTTTGCTATTTTGAATGGGAACTCATATTTTTTGTTTAATGGTAATTTAGAAGAAAGTTAATATTTTGACATATTTATTTTATAACTGTTTCAGTAAACTTAATAAATTCAGGTTAGGATAGAGAGATATTTAAGAGATTGTACCAGTTTGTATTTCTCAAATAAACTCTATTTAATCATGATATAATTTTTTTTTTAAATTTTATTTTTTATAAACATATATTTTTTTTCCCCAGGGGTACAGGTCTGTGAATCGCCAGGTTTACACACTTCACCGCACTCATCATAGCACATACCCTCCCCAATGTCCATAATAACCCC